>NC_132821.1:8721790-8754290 GCF_048594095.1 Paramormyrops kingsleyae | reverse complement strand
TAAACCTCTGAAAATTCCGGGGTTTTCAGAAGTGTCCCTTTCATCATGTCCCCGCAATGCAAGTTCAAAAGCACCACAAAACTTAATACAGTCAATGAGTTTAGATAAAATATGACGATTCTTATCAACCTCTTCATTGTGCCTTCTTACCGCGACACGGTGTCCTTCATCCGGCTGCGCTGCAATGTAATTTTTCCTAGCACAGCTAGCTTGATGCAATTTTCCATATGAACTTCTGATCGTTCATGCTTTTTTATGCGTTCGGAGAGGTGCTTCAAGTCGGTTTGTCCTGACTGTGTCCACATTTTTCGCTTTTAAAAAGAATGCAGGGGAAACAGAAAAGTGCATTGGCTATTCCACAGCCTGTCAGCCACGACTTGCGCTCGAACCAACTCCTGCAAAAACTCCGGTTGTAGACCTTATTTTTCTCCTTGGTCTGCTGGTTAATGATAAGGTCAGGCTTGTCGGGTCCCAACTCCTTAACCCGGATTTTCTCCTCCATCGGCCTTCTTGTAAACGGGTATATTAATAAGGATCTCACTGAATTTGGTGGAAACTGCTCTTCGCTCGTTAAGTTCGCCATCATTACTCTGTAGAGTTGTGACGTTCGCGAACGAACCGATTCTTTTGAACGGCTCATAAACATGAACGATGGGAGCCGAGTCGCGGCTGGAGGGGAGCCGTTCTTTCTGTCGTTCTTTTTTTCCTATGCGTGTTTCACACAGATGCACACAAATTAGCTCCTCCGCGAGACAGAAGTTATAGGGGGAGGAGCGCACCCAGCGCAGGGGTGCTACTGCCTAACAGCATGATGATAGTTGTGCACGCATCCTTCACGTGAGTACTCCAGTGGAAAAAAACCCTGCGTGCCTCTGTCATTGGGTAGGAGCGGAGCCATGACTTGTGCACGCTGCCGTCACATGCTTACTCCAGTTAAAAAAACAAACAAAAAAAAACACGTGCGAGTGCCTCTCTGTCTCAGTGCCAACGTCAGTAATAGCGGGTCGTTCGAAGGAAGAAGACACACACGTGACACGTCTGAAAATGAGCCAGAGGAAAAGGAGCAGCATTTGGGTGCACTTTTCTCGCGAAGAAAACAGTAAGGCTAGATGCAGCATTTGTCAAAAAGTCATTTCATTTAAGTCTGGGTCAACAAATAATTTACACAGGCATTTGAAGACTCAACACCCAACACTGCAGGTCACAGGTTTGAGAGCAGAGCCAGACTCAGACAACAACAGTGACACTGATGTGTCCATTGCCTCCTCTGCCTCCACATCAAGTGCAACTGCAGCCACAGCAGCCTCTGACCCCACTGGGCCACCACATCGCCTGGCCAGGCACCACCAAAAAGAAAGCAGACATCCATCAGTCAATATTTACATCCTGTCTTGACCCCATTAAGACAGGAGAAGATAGATGAAGAGCTGGCAAAGATGATAGCCACTGACTTCCAGCCCTTCTCAATAGTGGAGGACACAGGATTCAAAAAATATTCACAGGCGCTCAACCCCTCCTACATTCCTCCAAGTAGGAAGGCAGTAGCCCAGAAGGTCACGGATATGTATGACAGGGAGACAGCATCTTTGAAGAGAAGGGTGTCAAAAGTACCAGCTGTCTGTTTAACCACAGACTGTTGGACTTCAAGAATGACAGCATCATATATGTCTGTAACCTGCCATTTTATCGAGGATTTCCGTATGGCCTCCTGCCTCCTGGACTGTTTTGAATTCAGTGAGCGGCACACAGCAGACAACATTGCACAACAGCTGCTTAGTGTTGCAGCAGAGTGGGGGGTGGACAAGAAAGTAGTGTGCTGCCTAACCGATAATGCGGCAAATGTTACTAAGGCTATACAAACCATTGGATGGATGCACCTACCATGCCTGGCCCATACTATTAACCTGGTGGTAAGAGATGCCCTGCAAGCTTCAAAGCCCATCATTGATAAGGTGAAAGAGGCAGTGGAATACTTTCACAGAAGCACCGTGGGGGCACAAAAACTGAAGGAGACTCAACTACAAATGAAGATGGAGGAGCTCCGACCGAAACAGGATTGTCCTACAAGGTGGAATTCCACCTACTACATGTTGAAAAGCTTTATTGCCAGTAAAAATGCCATAATCCCCACCCTGGCCGTCACCAATGCACCTGGCCGCCACCTGTCCCAGGAGGAATGGACCACAGTGCATTGAGGAAGTCACTGTGGAACTCAGTGCAGAAAGGTACGTAGCTCAGTTGCACAGCAGTATATTTCTTTAGCATGCATGCATAGTACTTGATAGTAAATTATGAATATTTTATACCATATTAGAAATCTGTGTAATACACTGGAGTATATATCATTGTCAGTAGATTTCTGTAGCCTGCATGCCAATTTCCTGATAAAAAATTATGGATATTTGATACCACAATAGATATCTGTTTAATACATTGTAATATTTATCATTGTTTCAGCTTTAAAATTGTAACATTAAAGTTTTTTTTTTTTTTCCTTTTCACCAGCTACTTGACAGCCTCGAAGGTCATAGTGCTGGCCAGGGGACTTCAAAGAGCCACCGCTGATTTCCGGCGAAACACTACAACAGCGGCAGCGCAAGGTGTGATCGACAGTCTGTGTGCGAGTATGTCATCGCGATTCCACAGGATTCATGCCAACCACATACTAGCAGATACTGCTGCACTTGACCCGCGTTTTAAGAGGATGGCCTTCCCTGATGGCAGAACAGCAGATGAGACGTTTCAAAGGCTGTCAACTGCAGCAGCAAGAATTAGCAGTGGCACACCCATCCAACAGCAACCAGCTGTGGAAGGACTGGAAGGAGCAGGCAGTGGTGCTGGATCAATAGTTTGGAGCTATTTCCATGAGGAAGTAAGGGTGGCAACAATAATTCACATTTTTTTCTCTAAAATCTCTAGAATTAAATCAGTCTGATATCTCAGTCTAAAACTTCCACTAGCTGTAAATCACTGCATTTAATCTGTACATACTGCACATACTGTACATATGCAAATCTACTATTGTCACTTCTAATTAAATGCTAAACTGCATTTCATTACTCTGTTCTCTTACACTGTGTAATGACAAAAGTTGAATCTAATTTAATCTAATCTAATCACATAAAAATGGTATCTCCCATTGTTATATCTCCCACCCCTATGAGCAGGTAGCTGGAACAGTGGAAGCCAGGAATCCCACCGCCGATGCTGTCATGGAGGTGCGAGCCTACCTGGAGGAGCCTCTTCTTCCAACACATGAGGATCCCCTCAAGTGGTGGGAGAGTCGAGCCCCTGTTTACCCCAGGCTTAGCAAGCTGATGGCCAAGAAGCTTTGTGTTGTGGCGACATCAGTTCCCTCTGAGAGAATATTCTCGAAAACTGGACAGATAATCTCAGAGAGGAGAAGTCGCCTTAAGCCCAAAAAGGTCAGAGCTCTTGTCTTCCTTAATGCAAATTTGCCCAAGGACAAGAAAGAGAGGCAGAAAAAGCCATAAAGTAAGGAACTGCTTTGTATTTATTTACACTGCATTTTGTGTTCATTTAAAACTTGAAGGGGCTGATCTCTTATTTGCAAAGTTTACAGTAGTTATAGTAGTAATAGTGGACTGTATGTAGACATTTCCATTTTATTCATTCTAATTTTATCTACAGTATATGTCTAAAACTTTAAATATTTTTTGTTTTCTATCAAAATGTTCTTGTGTGATAACAATGTTCTTGTGTGGAAGTGTTTGTAGTAAAAGCTGTTTTGCACAGAAATTCATTGCAGCCGGCTTTGTTTTTGATGTTTATTTGTGAGTAGGTATTGTATGAATAACATAAGTCAACGTAGCTTTACACATACACACACTTTGTACTAAAGGTAAATCCAAAATAGTGATGTCACTGTCTAAGCAGAGGGATGTTGTGCAACCCTATGGAATATAGTCCACACATGACAAATGAGGTAATAATCAATATTTCAGAATAATTCTAACTCAGATATTGGTGTGTGATGTCTGAGTTTTAATTATTTGACTACAAATCTCACCTCATCATTCCTCCCAGTGATTATTTCCAGGATAAACTGAGATGCCCCAAAGCTGGCTTCTTAAAACTGACTAAATATTTAAAAAGAGCCAAAAGAGCCGTTCTTTTGAATGGCTCTTTGAAAGGAACGGATCGCCAAGATCCGGATCCCCTCACAGAGCCATAAATCCCATCACTATTACTCTGATTGACCGCGCCTCTCTGATTGACCGCGCCTCAAAAGAAAAAAGAAACTTAAATCTCGCGGTATTTTCTGCTGCTTGGGGCAGAATTTTCAGCGCCCCAAGACCATAAAATTCTGAGAGACTGATTGGCCGCATATTTATCAATTTACCCTAGCAACAGTACATGACGGGCTATTTGGCTGCACTCAGGGGCGCTTTTTCTCAGCGCCCCATGACAGAAACTCACTGGTGAATGAATGTCACTAGGTGGGAAATGTTGTATATGTTATTCATATTGCCTGTAGGCACATACTGGTGGGTAAACCGACTTTAAAAACTTAATTTGTAAAAATATATTTTACATTTTTAGCCCCTCTTATCAGGGAGGGCGGTGCCCCAGCGCCCCCTATGGGCCGGCCGCCACTGCTTGAAACCATGCTATTGTCTTCGGCTCGTCTTTGATTTGAAAATAGCTTGAGCTGCGTTGCCGGCAAAATTCAAAAACTTCTTTAGACAAATGAGATGTCAATCAGCATCAGGATCTGCCAGCAGCAAATAAAACTTTGGGGTGGCACCCGGGGTGGCCAATCGGATGTCAGGGGTGTCCAGTGCCACCACGGACACCCCTCTGGTTCTGCCACTGGTAAAAAGTTAATGTAAATCACCTATTACCCACTGTAATCCTTTCTATACCCACCCCTGTAGACTTCACAGAGCATCACTGCCAACAAAATAAGAGGGTTACAGTTAAAGAGGGTAAAAAATTCATGTAAAACTTGCCAATCCAGGTTTTCAGCACCATGGACAGCAACATAATGTTGTTTAAAAGGCCATTATTATGCTCATATTCACTGTTAATAATTCAATTTTTAGGGTCTACAAGAATATATTTACATGCTTCAATGTTCTAAAAGCACATATTTTCTTCTCATAATGTGCATCTCTATTCACCCTCTGCCTGAAATGCTCCATTAGGGCTTTTAATCCCGCCTGGGTGATGAGCCTGCTGTGCCCTGATTGTTCAGCGTACCCTACATACCCCTACAGACAGATCCTGGCAGGTAGGCAGCCAATTAGGATTGTGTTACGAGGTGGATGTGTTGGCGCCCACTCCTGGGTTATTCCCTGCCCTGTGATGGGCTGGTGACCATAACACCTGAACTGTTGATGGTAGTTTGGCTTGACGCCAAAACCCCTGGAAACCCTCGTGTCTGTGCTTCCTTCCAGGTCTCACTTTTAGCCAGGCTGCCATAGTTACTTTAGTACTGCCGGAGGTTAGGTTAGGTGTAGGGCAATAACTCTTCTCCATCTTCTCTTTTCCAAGCTGATCCTGAGCCGACACTACACCACTTGAACCCTCACCTGGACTCCTTGGAGATAACTACATGAAACCAACTGGGACTTTAAAACTTTCTTGATTTAATTAGTGACTGGGCTGATACCTGGCAGATGAAATTTAACATAGACAAATGTAAGGTACTCCATATAGGGAGCAGAAATATAAAGTACAGGTATTTTATGGGACCTACTGAAATAAAGGTAGCTGATATATGAGAAAGACCTTGGTGTGTATGTTGATGCTTCCATGTCTCATTCTCGCCAGTGCGGGGAAGCAATAAAAAAGGCCAATAGGATGTTGGGGTATATCTCCAGGTGTGTGGAGTTTAAGTCAAGGGAGGTAATGCTAAGATTATACAATTCCTTGGTGGGACCTCACCTAGAATATTGTGTGCAGGTTTGGTCGCCATATTTTAAAAAGGACATTGCGGCCTTAGAAAAGATGCAACGTAGGGCCACAAGAATGATTCCTGGTCTTGTCATACAAGGAAAGGTTAGTTGAGCTAAATCTGTTCAGCCTCAAGCAAAGGAGACTGAGGGGGGACATGATCCAGGTCTATAAGATTCTAACAGGTTTGGATGCTGTTCAACCGAATAGTTACTTCAGCATTAGTTCAAATACAAGAACTCGTGGTCATAGGTGGAAATTAGCGGGAGAACATTTCAAATTGGATTTAAGGAAGCACTTCTTTACACAGCGTGTAGTCAGAGTATGGAATAGTCTTCCTGTTAATGTAGTGCAAGCTGAATCCTTGGGTTCCTTTAAATCAGAGCTAGATAAGATTTTAACAACTCTGAGCTATTAGTTAAGTTCTCCCCAAGCGAGCTCGATGGGCCGAATGGCCTCCTCTCGTTTGTATAGTTCTTATGTTTTTATATGGAATCAAATTATTGTCAATGTTAATGCAGTTTCAGAATCAGAATAACTTTATTGTCATTGTAACAAGTACAACGTAATTAGGTGCAACCCCCATGTCGGACATAAAAAATTTATATAAATAACAACATGTCAGTGTAGACAACATTCACTCTACATGGGACAATATTGCACGAGTCCTTATTGCACATGAGGTAGAATTGAGGTGAAGAAAAAAAAATAAAAAATTAACTGATATTCAATGCCCTGATGGCAACAGGGTAGAAGCTGCTGTATAGTCCATTTGTCCTAGCTTTAATGCTCCTATATCTTTTGCCTGATGGCAGCAGTTGGAACAGATCATGAGCAGGGTGTGAGGGGTCTTTTAAAATGTTTTTCGCTCTGCTGAGGAAGCGTGAGTTGTGCAGTTCTTCTAGAGTGGGTAAATGACAGCCGATGATCTGCTGGGCGGTTCCTACGATCCTCTGTAATGTTTTTCTCTGTGCTAGTGTACAGCTGGAAAACCACGCGCAGAGGCAGTAGCACAGGATGCTCTCAATGGAACAGCGATAGAAGGACACCAGCAGTTTTTGAGAGATGTTGTTTTTCCTGATGACTCTCAGTTCTGTTGAGTTTGCGCCCCAGGACAGGTCGTCAGTGATACGAACACCCAGGAAGCAGAAGTCCAACACCCTCTCCACACAGTCCCCACTGATGTAAAGTGGTTTGGTGTCTGTTTTCTTTTTCCTGAAATCCACAACAATTTCCTTGATCTTTGCTATGTTCAGGAGCAGGTTGTTGTCAGTGCACCACGATGTCAGCCGCGCCACTTCGTGCCTGTAAGCAGACTCCTCTCCCCCAGAGATGAGCCCCACCACAGTGGTGTCATCTGCAAATTTGACAAAGGTGTTGCTGTTGTGGGCGGGAGCACAGTCGTGTGTGTACAACGTGAAGAGCAGGGGGCTCAGCACGCAGCCCTGGGGGGAGCCAGTGCTGACAGTGATTGCTGAGGAGATATGGGGGCCCACCCTAACCCTTTGTTTACGGTCTGTCAGGAAGTCCTTAATCCACAGACAGGTGGAGAAGGGGAGTCCCAGGTGTGACAGTTTGCACACCAGTCTGTGGTGGAGGATGGTGTTAAAAGCAGAGCTAAAGTCAATAAAGAGGAGACGTGCGTAGTTCCCCTGATGCTCCAGATGGGACAGGGTAGCATGAAGAGCAACAGCTACCGCATCCTCCGTAGACCTATTTGCTCTGTAGGCATCAAAGGTGGGAGGGATAAAGGACATGATATGACTCCGGACCAGTCTTTCAAAGCACTTCATCAGGACTGGGGTGAGCGCTACTGGCCGGTAGTCATTCAGGCAGGTTACGGATGATTTTTTTGGTAAGGGGACTATGGTTGAGGATTTCAGACAGGGTGGACAAGTCATTAGACTCACCTTTCATGCTCCCCGGTAATTTGGTGTCATTTACTGTTTATTGTGCATATGGTGTATTGGGTCATTCCATGTCAAATCGTCACACTTTCGAACCTCATTGTCATGGATTTTAATGAAACTTAGCATGCTGATTTGGTCACATGAGTAACTCATGAAACTGAAATTGGGCGAGTCTTGGATCAATATTGTGGGAGATTTAAGCGAACAAAGTTTTAACTTTGACTTTGACTGGCTATATTTACCTTAATATAAGCTGCACAGAAATGGTCCTCATATTGTTTTGAAGCTATTGCCCAGCTCTATCATGTGCCTTCCCCGTATGAATAAAATTCAATAAGAAAAAAACCTATATTTCAAAATTGATCAATTTTTTAATAAAGCTAGCTAATAATATCATGAACATATCCAGAAAATTTGGTCTTTGGTTTTTAAGTGGTTGCTGAGATATCTTGACGTAAAGGTAGCGTCACACAGTTTCATATCACTAATGGGCCTTTTTAATGGCAGCCAAACTGTCAGTAGCCCTAGAAAGGGCTACTTGGGAAAATAAGGAGATATCAGAAAGGGGTAAATTTGAGGGGAATGCCTCTGATGGTGAGATGGAGGGGGCAGAGGCTGCTATGGATGTAATGCATATGGTAAATGGAGGTGAGGAGAATGGATGTGAGGTGGGAGTGAATGTGGAGGAGGTTAAGGGAGAAGGAGAGAAGAGAGAGGGAATGTTTTGGGATATACTTTGTCACAAGGAGGCAGATCATTGCTGGAAACCATTCAGGAAGAAGGATGTGAGGAAGAAGAAGAAACTGGTGTGATGTTTCAGGAGGCACAAGACACTGAGGATGCCCAGTTGGACAGATGGTGTCCATGTGGCTGGTCTAAGGTGGGCTAGGAGGCTTCTGAACCATGTGTTTGGCTTTAGGGCACTTGTGTATTGTGCTTGTTTGTTACAAATTAAATAATTAAGCTTATAAACTGAACATAATATATTTTAAAGGTACATGTTTATATCACTATCTACGTGTAAAGGGAGCAGACACAGGAAAAATGTACTGAAGACCCTTGAAATGATATTTATTCCTGATGTGAAATTGCTGTTTTTGTTTTAGATTCCAAAGTTAACCTTTTATTTAATTTATCCCTTTTTCCCAAATAAAACGATGCATTTAGTTATAATCTATATTATTTTGATTTGGGGTCAGAAGTTCCAAAATCATCAGGTAAGTTAATTGATTTTATGTGTTTTAACTCCTAGACAGATGTAAATGATAAGCTCTATTTTTAAATAATTTATTGTCTTTTTTTTTTTTTTTTAAATTAAAACTAGGATCCCTCATGGACCAAGACTTCAAGGGCATTTGTACAAGTCACCTGTAACTGGATCTGCAGTCTTTTTCTCCCCACACCCTCTGCTTGTTCCCTTCTTCTCTTTCTGTCTTCACTCCAGGAGAGCTCCTCAGACATCTCCAGCCTGTAATTCCTGGGAAATGTCACCCTTGGAGGCGTAGCCCATTCTCAGGATCTCATACGTCACCATTCATCACAGAGTCACAACGCCTGCAAACATCTGAATAAAAGCAAGAGCCCGTTTTTTGAAACTTACACATTAAATTTTCCTCTCTTTACCATTTTATTCTTTTAAGCTTCATTCTGTTTAATTACATTTAGTATGGATTAAGGCACAGGCGGCCCGGAGGACATTCCCCCGGAGGACATGGAGTAGGACCCTCCAGTTCTTGCCCTATGTCCCAGTCCGTGGTGTCAGCCCCGTGACCAGAGTTTCCCCAGCCGAGGAGGTTACCGCCGCGACAACGGCAGGGTCAACGGAAAACTGGTCGGGGGCTCGGCTCCAGGAGGAAAAATCGGGGGTATGCTACCCAGACTTACCGCCTGATCCCAGCTTGGTCCAAGGGGGTCTTTCGGGGGACCCCATCCATTGGTTCCCAAAAGGAACCACCTGCGGTTTCCTCCGGCACTGGTACTGGCCTGTGCTTTTGTTCTGCATGGTCCACAGTGTGGTCCGGTTCCTGTCTTGCCTGCTCCTCGATGCCCTCCGGCTCTGCCGACTCCTCGCCGTCTACCGGTGCTGTTCTTCCCTTGGCTGCCGCAGACGAGAGGAGCTCGTCCTTTCTACAGACCCAGACAGGACTCCGAAGGGCCCCCCTGGCCGCGACCCTTCTGCGGCACCTCGGAGCTTGATCTGTAGTCTTGCTTCCCGGTGGCTCTCCCTGGTTTCACCTCTTAGCCCGATTTCACTCTTCCAGCCCCCACTCCAGTCACTCTTGCTTCCCACTTTAGGTTCCCCCTGGCTCCCTCTCCTGGCCTTATTCTTGTTGCACTAGTTCCATTGCTTGTCTGGTTGTGTCCTGCCCTGTCTGTCCTGTGCCACCTTTGGTCCTTTTGGTGCCCAATCCCTCCATTTGTCTTCTTCTTCTATTTCCTTTGTTGCCACTTGCCCACTGACACCCGCAGTTTGTCTTTTGGTCCCTAGTCTGCATCCCTGTCGGGTTACCTGGCCTGTCATGAGTTGTGTCCTTGTGGTTTGTCTCCCCTGCTGTCCTTGGTTTTGCCCTGGTTTGTGTGTCCCCTTAATGATGCCTTTGCACCAGGAGGGCACAGGATTGGGGGGTGGGGGGGGGGTGTTACTGTCATGGCCTGCCCGTCCTGTCAACCTTACTCTCCAGTTCTCCTCCCTGACGTGGCCCTAATGAGCCACGCTTGGTCTTTATTAGTCTCACCTCATGTTCCTGTCCTTCTGTCAGTCACTACCAGCTGCCTTGTGCTTTCCCATTCCTTAGTTTGCTAAAGAGCCCAGGCCAATGTTCTCCAGTTCTGTCCTTGTCTGTTTGCGTCTCTGTGCCCAAGCCTGCCTGCCAGAAAAGCTCCCCGCAAAGGGGGTTCTGCCCTACAGCTTGCATTCGGGTCCTACTTCCCACCGGTCATGTGACAGAGGAATACAAGGTTAGTGCCAGGCAGAAATTAATATCTTTGATTTTGCATCCATTTGGTAACTTGTTGAAGTTATCTGATAGTTCTCTCGATTCCAAAGACATATGATTCTTGTGTGTGCATTATGCATATCCAAAGTTAACGCATGTTGTGTTTGTCGAGTTCGAAGGGTTAACTCATTTAATATTTATCTTATGCCGTACATGACTCATAGTCATTATGGACAGTAAGCACTTTATGTAAGTTATCCACCGCTCCTTTTCGTTATGCTATACAGCCGATTTATACATGTGGAGACTTATATGCACACACATTTTTCACATTCCACTACTTTCACACATTTTACTGTCATCGTACTTCTCTTCTGATGCCATTTTATGTATTTGTTTGTTTATTTGTAACCTGGTAACTGCACACTGAATCTTCTTATATTTGTACAATGACACCAAATCTTATTTGGTAATCATGAATTACCAAAACCTTAAATACACCAGGATAGACTCAATTATTGCTGAAAAAAATCTACGCAGAGATATAAAAATTTAATATTCTCATCAAAATCACATGCACAGCAAAAAATGTAGGCAGTAACTATATACTGCTCTTCCAAAAAAACAACCTTTAGGTTCAAAACGACATCCATCGAGAAAAAAAATATATCCTCCTTGTATCGACAGGAATACTTTATCTGCATTGTGAAATAGCATAAATAATTTATGACAAAACAAAAAGCTTTTAAATTTACTGTACATGATTGTTAGCAAAATCAGAAATGTCAGTGTGGTAAGATCATGTACTTTATATAGTCAGTCAGTCAGTCAGTTCTGCCTTTCAACATCAGGGGGCAGTAGAGGTGCACCGTTCCCGGAAGCACTGCAATACCGGGTCGATGCGTGGAGCGGACGGGGCAAGCCCCACTTCCGGCTCCCTGTTCCAAAAATCATGTCATGTGATACTTCAGGAATCTGTCAGGGGAAGTACAAGTATTTAAGTGTTTTATATACATATATACTGTACATGTACTATATACAGACATTGATATGTATGCCACTTTGCAATTTACAAGACATGCAACCAACCTATTCAGGCCCTTCAGATAGTTCATCTGGGTCTGCTTAGAAAGCTTGGCCTCAGCCAGCTCACAGAGGAACAGCTCCGTCTTTCCCCTTTCCTTGACAAACTCCAAGGAAGGCTCCTCTGGGTTCATACATGTACCTGCTGACATTATCCACCTGCAAAGGAGAAAATGCACAACAATAAATAATAATAATAATAATAATAATACATGGAGACATGAAGTGTATTTTAATTTATAGATTAATTTATTTTTTATTTATGTATAATAATACAATAAATATAAAAGAGAATAAATAATAAAAATACAAGAGTACTCACCTCCTGTTTGAAATTCTCGTTCTGGAGATCCATCTCCAGATACAGGGCAAAGCCCCAGCAGAGGATGGTCCAGAGGATGTTTCTTATGTAGTCCTCTTTCGGCCATCAGCTGCCTGGATGTGTGTTGGACATCCCTGGCACTGCAATGTAGAAAACAAATTTTGTCATATCCATGTTGCATATCTGTTTCACAATCAAAAACAAATCTGTGAAACTGTAAAGCTAAGATACTCACACTTGAATGGACTCGCCACTGCTGACAGCATGCACCTCTTCACTCTCCGCTGGCTGCGTGGTCGTGGCTGGCTGCGATGTGCCTCTTCCACTGGTGGTCTTCTGCCTCAGTGAAGGGGGGACATCAGAAACCACCATGTGGCGACGCTCCGGCTCGTCAATCAGCCTTTCAAAAAATAAACAAATAAATCATGTTAATAAATGACAGACAAGAAACAACATGTGACGTGTAAAGACCAAAAAGGTCTTCCACCAACCTGATAACGCTCCGAGGATTGACATCACCCAACACATCCACAAGTTCTGAGTACGTGAAGATCCTGCCCCACTGTAGAATGTCCTGCACGTCCCGCTTTGCCTTTTCCACAACATGCTGGATGGCATCCTTAGATGCTGTCTTCATGCACACCCTAGCCAGGTGCACTGACAGGACTGCCTGCGTCTTCTTGCAGACAGGGCAGAGCAGGGCATGCCTGATGGGAGCACTGGAAACAGAAACAGACATGTCATGGGAAAGTCATTTTATGATGTTCAGTAGTACACGGTCACATTCCTGTCAATATCTCAATAGTTCAGTCCTCAGTGGTCTGGATAACTAATACTTGCATATTTATTATCATGCTGCTGACTCCAGACTGAGAAAAGCAATTAGTTGGTAAGAAAAAAAACTGCATATTATCAGGAATAATAACGGCCGGGCAGCAATATATTACATATTTGATATACAGGTCACACACACAAGGCCCCTTGTCCTTGGAAGGGTTTGACAAATGTCTGAATATTAACCTATTGCTGAAATAATCTAGCAAACTTGAGAGAGACAATTTGTCTCTAACATGATTTCAAAAGAGAAATAAAGTTAAATATAAGATAATTAAATTCATGTTTATAAATTTTAGGCATGTGTGCATCACAGACATGTATGAAAAAGTCATCAAAGAAAGAAAAGCCCAAGCAGCAGCAGGAGGACAGGCTCAGTCTATAATGCTCCTAATATTTGCTCTAAAGCTACTGGGCCAATAAACATGTGTTTGGGCTCTTTGTGGACCACAAATCCTATACTTTAATATGTAATATAAATCATCTGTGGTTCCAAACGCCGTTACTCCGCCGTGCTTCCGCCAACCGCAACACCCGACATACCCTGCGAAAGGTACAGCGATTCTGAGCAACTTCCCCATTATGATCCTATTTAGATTTCCCAGTCTTTACCCTGATATTACAGCCCAAATTGCGCCACCCACACCAGACGCCTCGCTCTAATGCACACACGCGCTCGCTCACTTTCTGCAGCGAGCCGGCCTTAAAGCACCAGCATCCGAAAACCCTGTGGGTTAGCAGACTTGGTACACTGCATATGGTGAAAACCCTGTGGGTTAGCAGACTTGGGACATGACTGATGGAGAAATCCCTGCTGGTTTGTGAAATTGGTATATTGTGTTGTATTTGGTAAGAATTACTTTTAATTTCATATATAATCTGCCTCTGTGGTCTTTCCCCTGTTGCTTGTTTTTTTCTGCTTAATAGTTACTCTCATTTGAATTCCTGTAATCATCTCCATTGTTCAGTGCTCAATGCCTTGGTAAATGACATTTGCATATTAATTCCAATGCCGATGACTCTCAGGCTGAGGAATTTGTAACTAAATCGAAATTAAAAGTATACAATGTTAGGAAGGCTAACTTTAATGGTATGAGACGGAAATTAGAAACTGTAAACTGGACAGAGTTAAATAGCAAAACAGTTGAAGAGGCATGGGAATTTTTCAAAAGCACATTGTTGCAAGTGCAAGAGGAATTCATACCTGTTTCCAGCAAAACTAAATCTAGGAAACGACAACCAAGGTGGTTTACTAAGGAAATTAAGAATAAAGTCAGGAGGAAAAGGGCTCTGTTCCACAATTGGAAAATAACTAATGATTTCAAAATTAAGCAGGAGTATCTAAGTCTACAGGCAGAGTTAAAAAATAACATTAGGGTATCCAAGAGGGATGTAGAAAGAAAAATTGCATTGGAGGCTAAGCATGACAGTAAAGGTTTCTTCCAATATTTCCAGAGCACTAAAAGCTGAAATCACTAATTTGCAGGATAGTAAGGGACTTATAATTGATAACGAAATTGATATAGTAAATGAGTTTAATGATTATTTTTCAAGGGTGTTCACAATAGAGAACACAAGTAACTTACCACCAATTAATACGAATACAGCATCGTCTATGACCAATATATGTATAACTGAGGTTGATGTGATACTAAGCCTAGCTAAACTCAAAATAAATAAATCGCAGGGGCCTGATGGCATCTTACCTATAGTCTTAAAAGAGATGAGGGATATTATTAGCCAACCTTTAACTTAAATATTCCAGAAATCGTTATCTGCGGGTGTGGTACCATCAGATTGGAAGCATGCTAATATAACACCCATATTCAAAAAAGGGGATAGAAGTAATCCAGCAAACTATAGGCCAATCAGTTTAACAAGCATTACTGGAAAAATAATGGAAGCTATAATTCAAGTGAAAATGGTAGATTACCTAGATGCAAATAACATTATAAAGGATAGCCAACATGGATTTAGGTAGATCCTGCTTAACGAATCTACTTGAGTTCTTTGAGGAAGCTACAAGTGAAATTGATCACAAAAAGGCCTATGATGTGATTTACTTAGATTTCCAGAAGGCGTTTGATGTTGTCCCCCACAAACGGCTCTTGCTAAAGCTTAAAGCTGCAGGGATTTTAGGAACTGTGGCAACTTGGATCAAAAACTGGCTAACTGACAGGAAGCAGCGAGTAGTTATTAGAGGCACAATGTCACAGTGGGCCTTCGTTCATAGTGGGGTACCGCAGGGTTCAATATTAGGACCTCTATTGTTCCTAATTTACATGAATGATATTGACACAAATACATACAGTAAACTGGTTAAATTTGCAGACGACACCAAGGTGGGCGGTGTAGCAGATACTGATCTAGCAGCAGAGAGGCTTCAATGGGATCTGGATTTAATTAGCGAATGGGCTGATACTTGGCAGATGAAATTTAACACAGATAAATGTAAGCTAATCCATGCAGGGAGCAGAAATATAAAGTACAGATATTTTATGGGTTCCACTGAAATAAAGGTAGCTGATTACGAGAAAGATCTCGGTATGTATGTTGATGCTTCCATGTCCCACTCTCGCCAGTGTGGGGAAGCAATAAAAAAGGCAAACAGAATGTTGGGTTATATCTCTAGGTGTGTGGAGTTTAAGTCAAGGGAGGTGATGTTACACTTATATAATTCCTTGGTAAGACCCCACCTAGAATACTGTGTGCAGGTTTGGTCACCATACCTCAAGAAGGACATTGCTGCCTTAGAAAAGGTGCAACGAAGAGCTACGAGAATGATTCCTGGTCTTAGAGGAATGTCTTATGAGGAGAGGTTAGCGGAACTGAATCTGTTTAGCCTTGAGCAAAGGAGACTAAGGGGGGATATGATTCAGGTCTATAAGATTCTAACGGGTCTGGATGCTGTTCAGCCAAATTACTATTTCAATATTAGTCTAAATACTAGAACTCGTGGCCATAAGTGGAAATTAGCGGGAGAACATTTTAAAACAAATTTGAGGAAGCACTTCTTTACACAGCGTGTAGTTAGAGTATGGAATAGTCTTCCTGCTAGTGTAGTGGAAGCTAAAACCATGGGTTCCTTTAAATCAGAGCTGGATAAGATTAAAACAACTCTGAGCTATTAGTTAAGTTCTCCCCAAACGAGCTTGATGGGCCGAATGGCCTCCTCTCGTTTGTAAATTTCTTATGTTCTTATGTAAATAGTTGGATTAAAAGTAGTTGCATTATTGTAATATTGTAACCCTGTGGGTTAGCAGACTTGGGACATGACTGAAATCCCTGCGGGTTTGTGAAATTGGGATTACATGAATGTCTGCATAAGCAGTATTGCTGAAACCTGAAAAGTGGCCCTAATATACTGAAGCTTTTAAATAAATAAATAACAAACCATCCCCTGGTGTAATACGGATGTGACTGGACTCATTATAAAACACAAATACTGAGCTTTAATTTCATATATAGTCTGCCTGTGTGGCCTTTCCCCGTTTCATTTTTTTTTCTTCTGCTTATTAGTTACTTTCAGTTATTTTTAAATTTATCCATAAATAAATAAATAACCCCTCCGGGCTGGCCGGGTTAAGCGCTCCTCGTGGCGGCGTGCGATCCCATCCAGGGTCCTCTGTGGTGGTTCGGATAGCAGCGGAAAATCACTTTTTTATACTTTTTTTTCAGCACCCGACATACCCTGCGAAAGGTACAGCGATTCTGAGCAACTTCCCCATTATGATCCTATTTAGATTTCCCCGTCTTTACCCTGAAATTACAGCCCAAATTGCGCCCCCCACACCACACGCCTCGCTCTAATGCACAAACGCGGTCGCAAGCCGGTCTTAAAGCACCAGCATCTGAAAACCCTGTGTGTTCTACGAATTTCACGTTGTTCTATCCGTACTGACAAGGGCACACTGACATACAGTGATTACTAGTAGCAGCAGACTCAGTCTTTAATGTATCTAATTTTTTGATATATTGCTCTTACAATAGTGGGGCTATCCTCGTTTCTTGATAAAAATAAAATAAAGTTCTAAAGTATATGCACATTACTGCTTTTCTCCTATGCCCTTTTAAAAATTTAAACTGGGTTTTTCTGTGCATAAAATTGTGGTTGGTCTGTTCAACAATAAATTAAACTGAGCATTCCTTCTATGTAAAAAGTATAATATCCCCAAACAGACCCCTTGTGTTGCTGGGTGTGAAGTGGTTGAGCGGTTGCACCTCCTGTATTGATTGCTCTCTGCCTCAATCACTTCACACCTATTATATGTTTTTAGTTGGGATTAGCTGGGGCTATCAAAATGCAAATAGACACAATAGATTTCAGTTTTTCTGTCTATATGTCAATGATTAGAAACAAGTCTTCAGTTTGAAGTACTGTTTTAATTGATACTGATATGGGCGGGTTTAGCTGGGGAATTCATCTGATTTTGGTGATGTCACTGGTTGGTACATGCTTAAATAGTCTGACCCCAAGACACAGGCTTCACAACTGTATCTTGTCTGTACAAGGCCAGTGACTGAATCTTTTTGCATTTCACTTTGAGAACTCCAAAGACAGAGACATGGCTTCTTCTGCGTAAGTACACTTTGGTCTGATGATGTAATTTTGTGTAATATTGGATGACTGCTATGCAAAATCTGTTTATCTGGTTATTACCCATTGGGGAAAAAAGTTTTAATAATCCTAATCTCTTTGTCGTAGTCTACCTGTCAAGAGGCACTTCCTCCTGTGCCCTTTCTGCAAGAAGACCCACTTCAGTCTCCCTGTCCACCTGAGGAGAGTATGTGTTGCAGACTCACAAAATTCTTGAGGTCACACTCATTTATTAGCAGTCCTGCAAAGTACAACAAATAGACATCAGGGCAACAGCGTAACAGACGTGTCTCACCAGCTCTGAATGCGCTTTACTCTGCGCTCCCTGCGGTCACATGCAAATTATATCCATCGTATGTTTGTCTGTTCACGAGAGCCGACACGGAGGGGAAACTAGGAGATATATATATATATACACACATATATATATATACTGCAACTTGCAACGATATAAACGGGCTGCTAAGCTAACACACGAAACATAATCACCGTTACATTAGACGAAAGGGAAGCGTCTAGCGTTACATTTTGCACTATATTACATGTTATTTTTATACTATAACCCCACTAAAACCAGATAACGACACCAGCTTACCTGCAAAGTACAACAAATAGCCATCAGGGCAACAGCGTAACAGACGTGTCTCACCAGCTCTGAATGCGCTTTACTCTGCGCTCCCTGCTGGAGTACTCCGTTCCTGTTGTACTGCTGCCACCTAGTGGACTGGCTGGTGTAGTTGCGAGTGAGCCCAGAAACAGACTGCTTGAATTTCCTAACCCTTTAACTAAAAGAAACAATGTTTAACTCTCCTTTTTTCCTCTTCCTCAGTACCTCTTACTGGACTGAGGCTGCTACATATGCATGCAGAAGGCATTGGAGCAGGAGATTTTGGCGGTTGTGGAAGCAGCAAAGATGGAGGCGATGGAGTTGCTGCGACACGGCCGGGTGTGGGAGTACGACTTCCTCAAGGCACTCGTGGGGGACGCTGATCCCATCAGCAGGTATGTGCTTCACTTCATTCTATTCCGTTGACTTCACAATTACTTAATTATCATTGATAAAATTTGTTACATTTATTCCAATTAAGTAAATCATTTTGTTTCACAGGGTGAATAGGATGGTCCAGGAGCTACAGGCTAGAGGGAATTCTGTGCTGAACATTCCCCTTGCTGTGGCGGCACCTGCTGTGGAAGAACCTGCTGTTCCCTCAACAGCTGGATCATCTACAGCAAGTGATCCGGAGCCTGTGACCAGTTCTGAGGGAGATCTATACCAGTGGTAAGGGCCTGCTTTTAAATAACAACTGACAATATAAATTGTACAAATTGATGTTTCTGATATGAGAGGTACATACATATAACTGTATCTAGTGTGTACGAAACAAACTTGCTCATTCTGATCGTCTCGCTGCCCTTCAATTCAGCCCCTCTGTGAAGGTGAAGATGTCCACGGTGAGGCGGAACATGGAGAAGAAAGGTCTCTACAAGAAACATTCGTTGGACCATCATCTGCTTAAGTCATTTGCCAATTATTTGGAAAATGATTTGGCAAACGAAAATTTCAAACAGGAGGTGAGGAGAATAATGATACATTCATTTATATACACGTGTGCATTGTGTGAGTTGTTGTTTATTATTTCTCTTGGCTTATAACAATACCATATAACAATTCCAGGTGGAGAACATGGCACGGTTTATGTATTTCATAAACCCATCCAAGCCCAGCTTGGAATTTGTCAAGAAGCACGAAGATACTCGGAAGTTCTTCTCTGAACTGTCTGGCCTGTCGAAGCAGACACATCAGAATTACTTAAAGAGCATCAAAAGGTCAGTGGTGGTTCACAGCAATTGATAAAAAAAAATATGCATGCATCAAATTTCAACTCACTTCAACTCACTGAATTTGTTATTCTTTTTAAACAGGTTCCTGAAGTTTCATACGGGAGGGACCGACCTGTGCTTTCAGGACGAGGAGCTGCACAGGCACTGTGTGAATTTCATACAGTTTCTTTCGACAGTGCAAGCTGGCTTTTCCAAACAAGTCAGCAGGGAAACCACAAAGAAGAGGTTAGCACTTTCTTCTCTACTGCTTATTGTGTCAATGTATCCATGTATTTTGTTGAATTATGTCCTAACCTCTTCCGTTCTTTCATCAGATTTGAAATCCTGACCCGGGGCTGTGTGACACCAAGGCAGTGCCTAACTGTCCTTGATGCTGCCAAGCCCGACTTCCTCAGGATCATCGGCAAGGTGACAGGACCGGAGGCCATTCCTGGCTGCGATCTCTCCAGACAAGAAAGACAGTTGATGTTGTACTTCTTGGAGGCTGTTTTGGTCCTGAAGCACCAGCAGCGTCCTGGGGTGGTGGAGAATATGACCGTAAGTATACTTTCTAGCACAAGAGCCAATCCTTATGGCAGCAGAGTCGATTTTAAATTTTATTTTCATGCTTTTATCTCAAACATCTTGTCCCTTATTTGATTCTGTTTTTTGTAGGTGAATGAATGGGTGAGACGGACACGTGACGCAGCCTACGGTGGACACGTTGTGGTTGGGGTGACCAAGCACAAGACTGCGGCGGTCTTTGCATTGTCGCAGGAGGAGGAGATGGTAAGATAGCAACTGCTTTCAATTTATCCTAAGCTCGGGGAATTTTAAACGTGATTGAAATTGTAATTTTATTTGGTTGTTTGTTTACTTACTTGCTATTTTATTTACAGTGGTTCGACTTGTATTATACTGAGGTCAGACCTGCCATGTTGATTGGAAGACAGAGTGACCTTAGTAGTGAAGACAAGTTCTTCATCTCTTCCTCTGGCAACAGCATTTACAACTGCTCAAATGACCTGCGTCACCTGCATGAGAAGTAAGGACAGTTTACATATAGCTTTGTTTGCAAAAGTTTTCTTACATTCTTGTGGTGAAAGGTGATATGTCAACGTCTGATATGTTTTGTTGCAGATACAACCTCCCGAACATCACAAGTCAGATGGCCAAACGGGCATTTGAGACTGCCACCAAGGATATGTCAGATATGGCGGACTACCTCTCCCATAGCATGTCCACGGCAGAGAGACATTACCGGATGAGGGAGTCCAGAAATGTGATCTGGGCCCGCATGCTTCTCAGACACATTGCTGGTGAATCTGAGTAAGTAAAGTCCTTTCTTGTAACTTTCTGAACAATCTTGATGGATTAACAATTACTAATTCCGTCTACATACTTACGTTATTAAATTTCTTTCTTTGTTTTAGTTCTAGTCCGGATGAGCGAGCAGCTCAGACCTCAGGTTCCAGATTTCCAAAGATGGACGAGGTGGCTGCCTATGACCTATTCATGATGTCATTTCCAGTGACCATCGATGGAACCTGCCCAGGGAAGTCGGCACGCACTGACCTCGTGGGGATTACCCATGAACGTCCGTGCTATGACCGCTGGCGCGCTGAGCAGAAGGCGCTTCGGATGCAGCATGTCATAGGTGAGTAAAGTTTCTATAACTTATTTCAAGCATCTAGATGCATCTAGACTAATGCATGTTGACTAATAATTTGGCTTTCTTCACAGAGCACTTCGGTCGACGTCTGCCAAAGGAGAGCAAGGTCCATGCCTGGATGGAGAAGCAGGGGTGGACTGTCAACCACCCAGATGTTCAGCTGCTGCTGAAGCAGTGGAAGCCTCCTGGTTCGGTGGACACGGCGATGGACTGCAGAGTGATCAGGAAGCTTGTCAGAAGTCAGAAGTGGAAGGGACTGACCATTGTGGAGACTGAAGAAAAGGGCAGAAGTGTGAAGACAAGAAGGAAGTTTGTCGCTGGTGAGGTAGTCTGTGACTACCATGGCAGGCAAGTCACGCGGCAGGAGGGTCTTCGCATCCTCAGTCACACCACGGAAGGACAGAGTGGACTTGTGTTCTTTTATCAGGACACGAAGGGGCTGGCCAAATGTATCGATGCCCGTGATGAGCGATGTCATTGCCATCCGGGCAGAGATACATTTGGGAGGCTGATTGGTCACTCGGGTAAGCGGGCAAACCTCCGGCCAAGGCTTTACTCTTTGGACAACCGGGACATCCTGCTCTTCCTGGCATCGAGGGACATTGCCGTGGACGAGGAGCTTCGATTTGACTACGGGGTCAAGAAGAGATCCTTTGCTGGCGAGGGACTGGACCTGGACTGGATATGACAAATGCTATGATGCATGCGCAGGATCACGTAGTACAAGGCACAGGACTTCAGGTGATGTATTTCTAAAATAACATGATATTTAAAATGACTGGAGTATGTGTTCATAGTCTAATCTCTCTCTCTCCCCCTTTTTCTCTCATGCACCAAATTTGGCTGGATCTTCAAGAACACTATTGCTGCAGCAACTGAACTTACCGTGGGACTAAAGAAAATTCATAAAGAAAATTCATAGTCCATTAAAATGTAATTATGTAATTCCATGTGAGTGATTTACTTTCTTGTGTAAATTTCCATTGTTTTCCCTGTAAATTTTCCTACAATAAAGCAAGTGTACTATGCACAAACAAACAAAAAGCTCCCTGTTGCTTTTCTTGCTATTAAGGCTCTGCCCCCTTCCCGGACCAGGGGCCTGGCAGCCCCTGGCCGGATCTGGGACTTTAAGCGAAGCTCCCCTCTGAAATATATATATATATATGAGAACCACACAACACACTTTGATTCTTACCAAACTAGCTGTTCCAGTATTGGAGGGATAGGGATGGAGACGTTGTCCGTCAGATCATCAGTGGCAGTGGGATCATGTGGAATGTCGGGTACATTATGCAACGGTGTCCCTGTTTTTATATATATATACAAAAGACCCACTCCTGACATGGGGAGATAGTGATGAAAAATAAATATAGCTAAGGGAAAATATATAGATCGTATGAACCGAGATCTATATATATACAAATGACCCACTCCTGACATGGACTTTTTTATACTGTTAATATATATAAATATATATCAGTGTTTATATCAGCCTCCCTGGTAAGGTCTATTTGGGGGTTCTGGAGAGGAGGGTCCGCCGGATTGTCGAAACGCGGATTCAGGAGGAGCAGTGTGGTTTTCGCCCCGGCTGTGGAACAGTGGACCAGCTCTATACTCTCCGCAGGGTTCTGGAGGGTTCATGGGAGTTTGCCCAACCAGTCTACATGTGTTTTGTGGACTTGGAGAAGGCATTCGACCGTGTCCCTCGGGGAGTCCTGTGGGGGGTGCTCCGGGAGTATGGGGTGCCGGGCTTCCTTTTAAGGGCTGTTCGGTCCCTGTATGACCGGTGCCAGAGTCTGGTCCGCATGAGCGGCAATAAGTCGGACTTGTTTCCGGTGAGGGTTGGACTCCGTCAGGGCTGTCCTTTGTCACCGATTCTGTTCATAACTTTTATGGACAGAATTTCTAGGCGCAGCCAGGGCGTTGAGGGTGTCCGGTTTGGTGACCTCAGGATTAGGTCTCTGCTTTTTGCAGATGATGTGGTCCTGTTGGCCTCATCGGACCGTGACCTTCGGCTCTCGCTGGGACAGTTCGCAGCTGAGTGTGAAGCGGCTGGGATGAGAATCAGCACCTCCAAATCCGAGACCATGGTCCTCAGCCGGAGAAGGGTAGAATGCTCTCTCCGGGTCGGGGATGGGATCCTTCTGCAAGTGGAGGAGTTTAAGTATCTCGGGGTCTTGTTCACGAGTGGGGGGACGATGGAGCGGGAGGTCGACAGGCGGATCGGTGCGGCGTCCGCAGTGATGCGGGCGCTGCATCGGTCTGTCATGGTGAAGAAGGAGCTGAGCCAAAAGGCAAAGCTCTCGATTTACCAGTCGATCTACGTTCCTACCCTCACCTATGGTCACGAGCTATGGGTAGTGACCGAAAGAACGAGATCGCGAGTGCAAGTGGCCGAAATGAGTTTCCTCCGCAGGGTGGCTGGGCTCTCCCTTAGAGATAGGGTGAGGAGCTCGGTCATTCGGGAGGGACTCAGAGTAGAGCCGCTGCTCCTCCGCATTGAGAGGAGTCAGATGAGGTGGCTCGGGCATCTGATTAGGATGCCTCCTGGGCGCCTCCCTGGTGAGGTGTTCCGGGCATGTCCCACTGGGAGGAGGCCCCGGGGAAGACCCAGGACACGCTGGAGGGACTATGTCTCTCGGCTGGCCTGGGAACGCCTCGGGATTCCCCCAGAGGAGCTGGAGGAAGTGGCCGGGGAGTGGGAAGTCTGGGTTTCCCTGCTCAGACTGCTGCCCCCGCGACCCAACCTCGGATAAGCGGGAGAAAATGGATGGATGGATGGAAATTACCCACTCCTGACATGGACTTTTTTTATACTGTTAATATATATCTATATATAAATATATATCAGTGTTTATATCAGTATAAATGTTGTATATAACATGTATAAATAAAATTTTTGTTTTAATTTCAGAATTAAAGGGCACAGTTAAGAGATGTGTTAATGCTTGTATGGGTCAGGCCAAAGCTACACCTTCTAAAGAGAAACACTAAAACGTCAATTATTCAATTCAATTCAATTTTATTTATATAGCGCATTATCACAACATTACATTGTCTCAATGCGCTTTACATTTCTGCCTCGTAAGGACCCCCCATTGAGTAAGCCAAAGGCAACGGTGGCAAGGAAAAACTCCCTAAGAGGAAGAAACCTTGGGAGGAACCAGACCCAAAGGGGGAGCCCATCCTCCAGGGGCCGGCAGATGAGTCAAACAAACAAGATGATATGACTAAGCTAATACAGACAAGATGAAATGACTAAGCTAATACAGGGGTTGAAATATATGTCTCAATGCAGCGGCCGAACGGTGCAGGCACGTGGTGCTTGATGCACGATGGCAGGATTAATAGACACACAGCCGCAGGATGGATGGCGAGGCATCGTGTTGAGCCAAGGGCAGGCAGGTTGGAGGGTAGTTGCCGGAGGTGGAGGTAGTTGTCTTGCAGGCCGCAGAGGCATAAACTCTTCAACGACATTGTGCTCCATGGAGCACACCCCAGAAGGGGTGAGGGAGGAAATAAGAATAATTGTGTATTAGCCAGAGTTGAGGAAATCAGAGGTAGTGCAAGCAAAATGATCGAGTGCAATATTCGTCTAGGCTCCGGCAGATCTGAGTATAGCAGCATGAGAAAGAGGGAGAGACAGGCGGGAACACAGGCATGGGGACTCCCTGAACATCAGCACTCTAGTGTAGAGCCAGAGTGACAGCACTGACGCCTCAGTGTATACAAAGCCAATGACACCGATCCCCACCCAGCTCATCACCTCATACTGTTAGTCTGACTGGGAGTGAGGGACTAGCTGGAACCAGAACTAGGTTTCCTATACGCTAAGCTATACAAGTGCGTTTTTAATCTAGACTTGAAAAGCGAGAGTGTGCCTGAATCCCGCACATCCGCCGGGAGACCATTCCACAGCTGCGGAGCTCTGTAAGAGAATGCTCTGCAGCCTGCCGTAGCCCTGTCTACTTTAGGAACTAATAGATATCCTGCTCCTTGTGAACGAAGCAGGCGAGAAGGGTTGTAAGGGACCAGAAGATCATTGAGATATTGTGGTGCAAGGCCATTCAGAGTTTTGTAAGTCAATAGTAATAATTTGTAGTCAATCCTAAACTTGACCGGTAGCCAGTGCAGGGAAGACAGGATAGGGCTAATGTGATCAAATTTTTTAGTTTTTGTTAGAACTCTGGCAGCTGCATTTTGTACTAACTGAAGTTTATGTAGGGATCCAGATGGACAACCCGAAAGGAGGGCATTGCAGTAGTCCAATCTAGAAGTTATAAAGGCATGTATTAGTTTTTCTGCATCTTGAAAGGACAGCAACTTCCGAAGCTTGGCTATGTTCCGTAGATGATAAAATGCCGTACTGGTAATGCTATTTATGTGAGCACTGAAGCAGAGGTCGGAGTCTACCAGGACACCAAGATTTCTGACCACTGTTTTAAATTGAGTAGGGAGGCCGCTAGGGTTGGGGTTTACAAACTTATTGCGGGCCTCCTTAGGACCGATTAAAAGAACCTCAGTTTTTTCAGTATTTAACATGAGGAAATTCCTTGCCATCCAACAACGGATGTCTAGCAGACAGTCGGCTAAAGAAGAGAGCTGGGATGCGTCACTAGGTTTAACAGATATATACAATTGTGTATCATCAGCATAACAATGAAAATTAACACTGTAATTTCTAATTATGTTACCAAGCGGTAGCATATATAGATTGAACAGTAGGGGGCCCAGCACTGATCCCTGCGGGACACCATATCTTACTTTAGTGGCTATGGATGACTCATTGTTTACATGGACAAACTGGTAACGATCAGTTAAATACGAACGAAACCACAGTAGTGCTGTCCCTTTAATGCCAATCAATGTTTCCAACCGGTCCAAAAGAATATTATGGTCTACAGTATCGAATGCTGCAGTTAGATCCAGTAAGAATAATAGCGATATACAGCCACGGTCGGAAGCCATAAGCAAGTCGTTTATCACTTTGACTAAGGCCGTTTCTGTGCTATGATTGGGTCTGAAACCAGACTGATATAGCTCGTTAGCATTATTATCTTGAAGAAAGGAGGACAGCTGGTGAGCAACAACTTTCTCAAGAATTTTAGAAATGAAGGGAAGATTTGAGATGGGTCTATAGTTTCCTAAGTCACTAGGTTCAAGATTTGGTTTCTTTAGGATAGGTCTAATAACAGCCATTTTAAAAGATTTAGGAACATATCCAAGACTAAGAGATGAGTTTAACAAGTTTAACAATGTAGTGCTAATCAGTGGTGCAATTTCCTTAAGTAGATTGGTGGGTATTGGGTCAACAAGGCTAGTAGTGGGTTTGCAAGAGGAAATTAACTGAAGGAGTTCTGTCTGCACTACAGGAGTGAAACATTCCAAGGTGTTATCATTAGTACTAATAACACTAGCACTAGCAGAGGATTGGTGGTTGTGTGCAACCGTGGGCGTGCTCGTGATGGTATGTCTAATCGTGGTTATTTTATTATTAAAAAACGCAATAAAGGCATCACTACCAAGAGCTTCTGGGACTTGTGAGTTTAACATTGAACGATTCTTTGTTAACCTAGATACAGTTTGAAATAGGAATTTAGGATTGGTTTTGTTATTTTCTATTAGTTTAGAGAGATACATAGACCTAGCAGTCATTAGTGCATGTCTATACTTAGACAGGCTCTCTTTCCAGGCAAATCTAAAAACTTCTAATTTTGTTGACCGCAATTTGCGTTCTAGCTTTCGTGAAGCTTGTTTAAGTTCACGTGTACGGTTAGAGTACCAGGGGGCAGGTTTCTTATCTCTATGTTTTATTTTCTTGAGTGGTGCTACATGATCAAGAGTGGTACGAAACGATTCTACCATGTTGACAGTTACCTGTTCAAGTTCATTTACACATGACAATTCAGAGGTTAGGTTAAAGGACTGTGGGAGCTGTTCCAGAAAAGTTGCAGCGGATAATGAGGCTATGGAATGTCTAGTATCGTACCTCTGGTCTGGGGCCTTAGGGGAGTTATGTTGTATTTGAAATGTTAAAAGGTAATGATCTGAAAGTAGAGGATTCTGAGGGATAATTGATATGTGTTCTACCAGGACACCATGACTAAGAATCAGGTCTAGGGTGTGGTTACAGGCATGAGTTGGCCCAGTTACATTCTGATGTACACCGACAGAGTCAAGAATGGCAGTAAATGCTTTTGTTACTGGATCACTTTCATTTTCCATATGAATATTAAAATCACCTACAATCAAGGCCTTGTCGGTCGTAACCACCAAGCTTGTTAAGAATTCTGCAAATTCCTTAAGGAAATTGCTATAGGGGCCTGGCGGTCTATACACAATGGCAATGGTGATTGGAGGTGTAGAACTACACTTAGATGTGCCTGCAAGATTTAGAATAATAAATTCAAACGTACTAAAGCTATAACCAGTATTTTCACGCACTCCTAGGTCAGTCTTAAATATTGCAGCAACTCCGCCACCTTTGCGATCGGGTCGAGGATTATGCCTATAGCTATACTCAGCTGGAGTGGATTCATTTAGTGCCAAGAACTCATTCGGTTTTAGCCAAGTCTCAGTAAGACATAGGGCACTAAGATTAGAATCAGTAATGATTTCATTTACGAGCAATGTCTTAGGAGCCAGCGATCTAATGTTCAGGAGTCCAAGTTTTAGGTTTGCATTACACCTACTATCCAGAGTTGAAATAGGTCTAATTTCTCTAAGGTTTGCAAGACACGAACTACGATGGAATGACCCCCCACGATTAAAACCGCGGGGAACAGACACAGTCTCAATAATATGAAGCCTGGGTGACGACTCTAAGCGACTAGCAGGAGGTCGGTTAAGCCGTTTTACCTGCCGCCTTGGCTTGGCTCTGGTTAGTCAGCAATCTGCCCTAAGACTGTGAGCTATGCTTTTTGACAGGAGATCGGCACCAGCCCACGTGGGGTGAATACCGTCCCTCTTCAAAAGCCAAAGATCTGTCTGTAAAGATGGCCGAAATCCAAAATGGAGCATGTCAGGCACTCATATTCGTCTCGATAGTGATGAAAAATAGCCATGCAGGACTCTTCCGAGGCCTGTGTTAAATTATGATCTTCCATATTAATCTAGGGATTGAAAAACTATTATTTCCGCTCATATTCAGTCTCCAGCAGATATCACTGCAAGAACACAGTTATAGATATTTAGTCATTACACACATCTCAATCTCTTACCCTCAGTTTCAGTGCATTCTTGTCCCCCAACAGACCGGGAAGGCACCTATCAGGCAGCTCCAGCAGAAGTGTTAATTGGGCATTCAGTCAAACAATAGAAATGGCCAGCCCTCCCACATAGCCATAGCTGACAGGAATCATGCAGAGAAACAACCGAGAGACACACTGTGGCACAGCAGTCATGTCGTTTAAATTTGTCCCTGCTAGTTTATTTTCTCAGTTACTATATCAGAAATGTTGAGTGCAGCTTTGTAGTACAGATCACATCTTGGGCAGATCAAAGCATATGACTCTGTGGGCCACAGAAACAGAAAATGCCTGGCATTGGTTTAAACTATTTGTACTGATATGTAAAAAGTTTAAAGGAATTTAAAAAATTAAGTCAACAATGCTAGAGAATGTCTCCTAATTTGAAAGACGCCTGTTTCTTCCTACAAGTCAAGGGATTACGAAAAAAGAGGAAGTCACAAAGAATATTTTTTTTGGTTTGGACCAGTTTTGGTCTTTTTTTGTTTTGGTATGAATTCATGACTTTTTTAAAAAAGAATTTATGGAACTATTTCATTATATTATTCATACATTTTATTTTGTACCTTTGTGAACTTTAAAACATACAGGACTCTTTCGAGGCCCTGTAATGAGAATGACTCACTTTAAATCCTTCAACGAGGATCCATTGGAGGGCAAGTCTGGTGCCAGCAGCCGCGGTAATTCCAGCTCCAATAGCGTATATTAAAGTTGCTGCAGTTAAAAAGCTCGTAGTTGGATCTCGGGATCGGGCTGGTGGTCCGCCGCGAGACGAGCTACCGCCTGTCCCGGCCCCTGCCGGTCGGCGCCCCCTCGATGCTCTTAACTGAGTGTCCCGCGGGGTCCGAAGCGTTTACTTTGAGAAAATCAGAGTGTTCAAAGCAGGCCCGGTCGCCTGAATGCTGCAGCTAGGAATAATGGAATAGGACTCCGGTTCTATTTCGTGGGTTTCCTGATTCGGGGCCATGATTAAGAGGGACGGCCATAATTGTTGCGGAAACATGAGACCAATTAGCCTATTGAATGCTGATTTAAAAATTTTATGCGAAATTTTAGCAAGGCGGCTTCAGGAGACTTTACCTTATGTAATACACAGGGACCAAAATGGATTTATCCTTGGACGACTGGGGTTTCATAATGTTAGGAGAGTTCTTAACATTATTCAGGGTCTGGAGGAAACCTCAGGTAAGGCTCTTTTATCTTTGGATGCCGAAAAGGCATTCGACAGGGTGGAGTGGCCTTACCTTTTCAGTGTCTTGGAACGATTTGGATTTGGGAATAATTTCATAAAATGGGTTAGGTTACTGTATTCAAACGCATCAGCTAAAATTATAACAAATAAGAACATCTCACAGCCGATAAAAATAAAAAGGGGATGTCGTCAGGGCTGCCCTCTCTCGCCTCTTTTGTTTACTCTAGCAATTGAACCTCTGGCAATAGCCATAAGGAATAAGGCAGCGATAAATGGAATATACCTTAACGGTGAGCATAAGGTTGCACTATACGCTGACGATGTTATCTTGTTTGTTTCACACCTGAGTGAGACTATTCCAGTTATTTTAGAGCTGATTAGCACATTTAGTAAAATCTCAGGTTATACGATAAATAATACAAAATCCTCTATTTTACTGCTTAATGAGAGAGAAGCTGAAAAACCAGCTCCACAAGTTTCATCCTTTAAAGTCGTGGAGCATTTCACATACTTAGGGATAGAAATTAGGCGCAAGTTAAACTCGATTGTTAGAACTAATTATGAATCTCTAATGAATGACGTAACAGGCCTAGTAGACAGGTGGATGCCCTTGCCATTGTCCTTGATTGGCAGAATCAATGTCATAAAAATGACTATACTCCCTAAAATATTATATATTTTTCAGAATGTGCCTTTACCACCACCTGATGATTTTTTCCGTAGGATTAAGAAGATGTTTATTGGATTTATATGGAAAAATGCTAAAGCTAGGATTCGATTGTCTTTGTTACACATGCCATATAGTAGGGGTGGCTTAAAATGTCCTAATATAGTTTGGTATTATTGGGCAACTCAATTAAGGTCAATTAAATTTTATTTCGAAACAGGAGATTCCCCACAGTGGAGGGAAATGGAGTCAGGGGGTCTAAATTTGCCATTACCACAATATCTATACTCTGATAGTATTTCTAACCTAACAAAGAAAAGCAAAAATCCAATCGTTAAAAATATGATTCGAATTTGGTCTAAGGTTCGGAAGTATTTAAAGGAGCCCAATAACTTATCTATATACACTCCAATTTGGGGTAATCAGCATTTTGTTCCGGGAAGAGCAGACACCATTTTCCAGCAGTGGGCGCTAAAAGGGCTAAAGACAATGCAAGACCTGTATAAACCAAATTCTGATACATTAATGTCCTTTGATGAATTAACATTAATGTATAATATAAATAAAAAATATTTCTTCAAATTTCTTCAGCTTAGAAGCTTTGTCAGAGCAAATCGGGCGAAACTGACCAAACCCCCAAAAACTGTTTTGGAAAAAGTTCTCTCTAAGACTAGCCAAAACAAAGGAGCTATATCAGAACTATATAGTTTATTATTATCCAACTCTCCTGAAAATTCAAACTCTAAATTGAGGGCATGGAACGAAGATCTCGCGACAACTATTTCAAAAGAGGATTGGGAATATGCGTGTCGCGAAGCACATAGGCAACTGGTTAATACTCGATTTAGGCTCCTCCAATACAAGTGGCTCATGAGAATTTACATGACGCCAGAAAAACTGAACAGATACAATCGAAATGTACCTGATATTTGTACAAAATGCACTGATTCTAAAGGAACGTTGCTTCATTGTATGTGGCAATGCCCTGAGGTTGAAGTATTTTGGGAAGAGGTTAGAAGAGCAATAGAGAAAATTACTTCAAAAGACATTCCAAAAAATCCTATGCTTCTTATTTTAGGCATTTACCCCAAAAAGCACGACTTCACAAAGAATGATCGAGCAATGATAAACATGTGCCTACTGCAGGCCAAAAGACTAATTGCAATAAAATGGAAGGAGATGCACAGGCCTACACTGGCACATTGGGTGAGACAGATGCTCTTGGTGTTTCCTTTGGAGAGAATTACTTATTTTAGGAAAGGAAAACTGCCATTATTTGAGAAAATGTGGGGATCTTTTAAAAACTTTGTGGGAAATTCCTACTTCGAGGACAAATGAGAACTCATTTTAAACACAACTGTAAACCGACATATCTATTACCTCTGAGATATATACGTTAATGTAGCTGGCTGTACAGTTTATAACAAACTGAAGAATGTTTTTCTTGGCAAGGTTTTCTTTTTCTTTCCCCCTTTTTTTTTTTTTTTTTGTTTTTGTTATTTTGTCTCTGTACAATGTTTTGTTCATCTACGTTTGGGAGACATGGTTATGTACAGCTAACCAACAAATGGTCTGTAATTGGGATGTACTGTATTTATATAAAACAATAAATATATTGTTGAAGAAAAAAAAAAAAAAAAAAAGAGGGACGGCCGGGGGCATTCGTATTGCGCCGCTAGAGGTGAAATTCTTGGACCGGCGCAAGACGCACATGTATCAAAATCACATTTAAAATTAGATTTAAAAACATATATTAAATGACATCAGGAATTATATTTCACTGCTTGCAAGATTCACCATGGATGTTTATATATAATATCGGGACCACCACGACTACCCCGGGAGCCTGGACTTCCATCTGCGGTTCACGCAGTCCAGCACGACCAAGTCCGTCACCAGCACTTACTCCTTGGACCTGAACAAGCTCTTCTGTCAGCTGGCCAAGACCTCCGGCCAAGATTGTACAGCCCAGCCGTCAGGGGACAGGATGGGGGACAGCCAAGACGGACCGGTGAGGTGGCCGATTATTCAGGCGTTAGACTGCGACGGCTGACAAGGAAGCAGTCGTGGAATGTGGTGCTGGCCAGTAAGCTGCTGAAGAAGCTGGCAGGTGACTCAAGGTAGGCATGTTTTCTGTTTGTCAACACACTTACCAACATCAAGACACACAACCAAAGCCCTCACCACTGAACACTAACCTTAACCTTTTGTGTTTTTTATTTTTATTTTTTTTTTATCTCAGCGCTGACTCCGCAGAGGAAGGACCCAGCTGTTCTGCCCGTGGCGCCGCGCAGGAAAAG